>NC_089584.1:27491637-27508648 GCF_019320115.1 Miscanthus floridulus
GATTTAAATAAATATGCTAAATATAGATGAAGTCCAAGAAAATAGAAGATTTTTCAAAATTCATGAAAATGAAAAAAGAGGCAAATATAAAATTCTACGATCCCTCCTTCGTCCCAATCTACCAACATGGGACCCACATTTCACCCAGGGCCCCGTGCTCAGGCCACAGCTTACCCCTTCTGCCGCCCCTACTACTACTTTGGCGCCAAGGATTCGAGTTTTTGCCGCCAAAACCCGCCGCTTCTTCTCCCCCTCCCTTCCTCTCCGTCTCACACCCCCACTCAGATGCGGACGACCCTAGACTAGCGCGCGCGCGGACCCAGCCAACATGCCGGGCCATCCAACCCCTGCCGCCGCGCGCCTCGGCGGCGTCACATCCCGCCGCCACGCGGAGCTGCTCCTCCACAGCGGCGTCGACGGCGTCTCTGTCAAGGACCTCCGCCTCCGCCGCGTCGTCCCGCCCGCCGCCGGCTCCCTCGACCGCTCCCCCGAGTGCGTCGCACCCGTCAAGCCCGGATCCGTCGACAGCACGCCTCCGGAGGCCGTGTCGGCTGCTGCTGCGGCGGCGGCGGCCGGGGACCTTGACCGGAAGTTGGTAAGTCGGGCGTTCGTTTCTTGATTTATCTGGTGCTTGCTTGCATTGCCTTTTCTGTGGTTTCAGCATCTGATATCTGGATTGGTTCCCCGCTGGATCAGGTGCCCCCGCGGTCCAAGCTCGTCCGCGACCCGCGCTCGTTTGGGTACCGGCGCCTGCTGCCTTTCCTGAACGAGATTACGAAGAACGGTAACATCCTCCCCGTCTCCTCCTAGATTCGTCTTCGTCTGGTCCGGCTCGCATTCCTGTGCTTACGCTGTCTCCCTGCACGCCCGTGTCCTGGTGGTTCAGATAGCTCCATTGGCAAGGAGGTGCTCCCGCAAGATACGGCTGCGCACTCAAAGGATGGGCTCGGCGGATCTGATTCTCGGTTGGCTGATGAATCTATGGGAGTTAGCCACTGCGAACCTGAAGCCATGGATTCCGTGGAGACGATGGTGGTGAACACTGGAGAAGACACCGATGTGAAGGATACCTGCAACAATGTCACGGAAGAGATCAAGATTGCCCCCCATGACCTAACCAACAAGCCGGTGAGTTTTATATTGGAGCATCTCCGGCTCCGTGCCCATATTTTCTACTAACTGCTTTTGGCAGCAGGATATGGTTTTGCGTGTGTTTTTTGCTGCTACTCAGATTTGTTATTCACGTATAATCTTGTGAACTGTATAGGAGGATTAAAATCTTGGGGGATGACCAAAAGTCCAAAACCTTGTAAATTAGTTTCTTCTGTTATGAAATTGGGGTTTGTCTGCTATGGGAAAAGGCATTTCTGTGAACATATTTTCAGATTGCTCCAGATTCATTTATGAAATTAACGGAGAATATATGTTCTTATGTGTTTCAGTTGCTTGCCCGATGCACAAGGTCGAGGTTTGTTCATCATCCAAGCTCGTTCAGCTACAAGCGGATGCTGCCATTTCTCATGGAGAATGGTAAGATACCTGCTCGGGGTTCAATTGATGGTGATTAAGTGGTACCTCGTTTAGATTTCGTTTGCCTCACTGTGTGCTGTTGCCTTGCTGTTTCAGAAATCTCTGCTCAAGAAAGTGACAGGGTCAAAATCCGAAAAGTTGCAGAGGAAAAGAAGCCAGCATCAAATGAGAATGATGCCTCAGCCAGTGGGCAGCAGTGCCTTGTTGTCTCTGATGACTCTTCTCAGGAATGCAACAGAGCTCAAGCTGAAATAATGGAAGAAGAAAAGCCACCAAAAGCAGATGTGAATCATGTTCTTGATGACAGACAGCTTCAGCCTCCTGTTATAGAGGCGTCTCCTCCTGATTGCAGTGCAGTTGAAGTGCAAGATGTCATGCAGCAAGAAGCTTTAGCTTCAAGCCAAGGCCCCCTAACTAATTTTGAGGGTGAGTTAACATCAGATGGGGACAATGTCCAGGCCATTGGACAACAATCAGAAGAGTCTCCAGAGGAATGCAAAAGAGATGAAGTCAAAAGAAGCAGACACGATGAAGCAGTAAAATCAGATGGGGGCTATGCTCTGGATAGCAGAGAATTTCAGCTGGTTGCATCAGAAGTCTCTTCAGAAAACAGCATGGCTGAAGTGCAAGGGGCTGCACAAGGAGAACTGTTACCTTTAGATGGAGTTGAGGAAAATTCAGACAAGGATGACTATGTTTCCAAAGAGCAGGTTCAGCTCTGTGTCACAAATGAATCCTTGGCTGCACAGCTGCAAGATAATGGTGAATTCGCTGAAGTACCGCAGTGCCAAAACTTGGACTCAGGATGTCATGATGTTGGATTTGGTAGCCCTACCAAGAGATTGATACCATTGTTGCATTGGCATTGTGCACAACAACCTCAGGGTTTTGTGGTTTCTCTTGATGATCAGCTTCTTGACGATGACATACAAATGATCTGCAGACCTTCTGATCCCTCTGCTGTTGACAGATCCTTATCAATGGAGGAAATGTCTGGATGTATTCCATTCACTCAATCACCATCAAGCAAAGCAGGCATATCACGGCCAAGTGGTGCCCATTCAATGGGAAAAAGAGTTCTGTCTCCTAAGAAGCTTTCTCCAAAGAAAGGAATACTCAAGAGGAGTACAAGGGGGTGTAAGGGTATCTGCATGTGCTTGGACTGCTGTACATTTCGTCTACATGCTGACCGAGCTTTTGAGTTCTCTAGGAAGCAGATGAAAGAAGCAGATGATATAATAAGTAACTTACTGAAGGAGGTGGCCAGTCTTAGGAGTCTGTTGGAGAAGCCTGCTGGCCAAGTATAAATCCGTGCATTTCAGATTTTGTTTCTTTTTCCTTATCATGAAGTTTTTCTGCAGTTAGGAATGCTATATCCACTCTTCACTAGTATGACGAGTTTTACATTGACTTGTGGTGATCATCAAATCTGAATACTTTGTTAGGATCAAGACCTATATCTCCTAGGATATGTTATATTAGAATTTTGTTAGGCTTTCAGGAATACTTTTTCATGATAACCCCACAACACTAGGTTTGTCTTCTGTGCCTATTGAGTTTCTTGCTAACATGGTTGTTATCATAATTTTGGGCAGCATGGTTGTAAAATATGTCTGATCTATGTGTTTGGCAACCATACAAATGCAAGGATGCATTCCATGCCAGAATGTTTAGCCAGAACTGATCCAACCATTGTGATCATAAACTGTCATTTATGAATGGAACTAAACTTTTTTTTTGTTGATCACTGATGACATGTAGACATTGTTAAAATCCATATCAACCTTACTCTAGCTGAATAGCTTATACAACAAGGTTATTTCTACCTTGTAAAACCTATGGCTTAGCTGCAATATTTATGTCTTATACATTTGTGGTTTGTGTTAATTCATGCATGATGTGGGTTATCCTAGGGGGAAAATGGTAATTGTTTGTTGTTGAACTATTTCCATATTGAGAAAGATCTGTTACATGTGACAATTGAGAGTGAACTTGGACTCGTTACATGGAAACTTATGCTGTCAAGTGACTAAAAGGGTTATAGCTTTGGACTGTCCTCAGCCCGAGCTTCCCATCTCCTTTACATTATTGATTGGCTCTTTTAGTGTTTGAAATTCGCTTTGAATATGCTTGCTAACTGCACAGCAGTTTTGTATTCACCAAAGTTTACAAAATCCTCAATTCTTATCGTCGTTGGAAATTGCAGCAGGAATCAACACAAGCGGCTTGCAGACAGGCCTCTCGGGTGGAGGAGGTGGCCAGAAACCGTTGCCAGCAGATGTTCGTGGATCTAAATTCCCACTGCAGAATCCCTGTGAGTAGTTACTGTGCCCTGAAACCTTTGAATTACCTAGTTTTGCTTGACCTGACCGGGCAGGCAAATGAGAGCTGATCCATGGAAGCTAACCTGTTGTTTGAACTCAGGGACCAAGGGTTAGATTCACCGAATACGTCGAGGAAAAGAGGGCCTCATCATCTCCACGCAGGAGCAGCCGGAGGTGACTGAATTTCAGAAGGTGGTGGTGACCTGACCTGCTGGCCTAGGCATCGTGTTGCTGAATTGTTCAGTGCATAATTTATGCTGCTTGGTGAACCTTGTGCATGCTTCAATCTCCGGTCTTTCGAATGCAGTGTGATGTGCTATGGACAGTGATGGTTGAGTGGTTGTCCTAGGCACAGATGGAAGACTGAAATGAAATGAAATGTGGCTGGAGTTTTTGCGAACTGGAACATGTCTGTTTGCAAACTTTTAGTGGTGAAATGGTGGGTGCCTTGGTTGTAAGGACGCCGGCTTGTGTTGATGTTTGTACCAAGTACTATGTGTTAGACTATAGGATCACGCATAGATCTAGTCGGGTGCTTGCTGTTGAATAGGTAGCATGTCCTATTGCATGTTCTAGACAGAGATTAGAGGGAGGAGTGGAGGACTAGCTAAGATGGTGGACTAGAGGGGGGTAATAGTCCTTTCCAAAATTAATTGCGGCGGCTAACCGAAACAAGTGCGGAATTATAACTATCGGTCTAGCCAAGACTACACCCCTCTATCTATGTTCTCTAGCACCTTCAAAGATACTAATCAGCAACAAAGGTGCCGGATAGCTAAGCTCACCTAACCAATTCTAGGAGCAAGGTCACACAAACCTATGCCACTAGTACTTTAAGCAACAAGGGAGCTCCTACACATGCTAGTAAGCAAAAGCACAAGCCAACTAAGCTCACTAGCAATGCTCAATAACAAGGCAACCAATGCCAAATTAGAGAGCGCAATTACTTAGCTACACAAACTAAGCAATGTGACTAACAAGGTTACACAAACCAAATTAGCCACGCAAGGGAGCTACTTCTATGCTACACAAGCAAGAAGGTAACTAGCAAGCTACACAAGCTAACTAATTACAAAGCAACAACACAAGCTCAATGTATATGAAAGTAATCGCAAGCTTGTGTAACGGATGCAAACCAACGGGAAGAACAAGGTTGACACGATGATTTTTCTCCGAGGTTCACGTGTTTGCCAACACGCTAGTCCCCGTTGTGTCGACCGCTCACTTGGTGGTTCGGCGGCTAATTGGCATCACGCCAAGCCCGCACGTCGGCGCCGCAAGAACCTACCCCGAAGTGAGGGTAGCTCAATGACACTTTACTAAAGTTGCTCTTCGCGGCTCCCGGGGCGAGCACAATGCCCCTCACAAAGCACTTCTCCGGAGCGCCGCACAAGCTTCTTGGGCTTCGACGGAGACCACCACCAAGCCGTCTAGGAGGTGGCAACCTCCAAGAGTAACAAGCACCACCGGCTTGCAACTCGATCACCTAGTGCCACTCGATGCAACCTCACGATGCAATCGCACTAGAATCGCTCACTCACACAATCGGATGATCACTATCAAGTATGTGTGAGATGGAGGGCTCCCAAGCACTACCACACAAGCCACCAAGGCTCTAGTGTGCTGTCTCGGCCAAAGGCCGACCACTTCTATTTATAGCCCCATGGGCTAAACTAGCCGTTACCCCTTCACTGGGTTTTTCGGGTCGACCGGACGCAGCACCGGACGCTGCACGACGCACCGATCGAATACCGGACGTGTCGGTCGCTATACGGACGTGTCCGGTAGCTGCCAGACCGCCACGTGTCCACGTTGCCTCCAACGGCTCTCTGACAAGACGACCGGATGCTCACACGAAACGACCGGACGCTCAGCCGCTGATCCGGTCGAGTCCAGTAAGCCTCCAGGGCCGACCGGACGCGTCTTAGAACTGACCGGACGCTGAGCCTCAGCGTCCGGTCGAGTACAGTAAGCACCCACGGACGACCGGACGTCCGGTCACACCGGACCGGACGCTGCCAGTGTCCGATCAACTGTCTCACCGAACACTGTTTTGCTGATTCACACCGGACGCGTCCGGTCGCACTGCGTCAGTCCTAAGCCAATACCGGACGTGTCCGTCACCATACCGGACGCGTCCGGTCACTCTGACCAGCGCGACTAACTCTTTTCACTTCACTTCTTCACCCTTGCTCAAATGTGCCAACCACCAAGTGTATCATGTGCACATGTGTTAGCATATTTTCAAAACATTTTCAAGGGTGTTAGCCACTCAACTTGCCACGCCACTCGATCCTAGCGACGATGCAAAGTTAGATCACTCGAGTGGCACTAGATGACCGATATGCAAACAAGTTTGCCCCTCTTGATAGTACGGCCATCTATCCTAAACCCGGTCATAAACTTCTCTACACACCTATGACCGGTGAAATGAAATGCCCTAGGTTATACCTTTGCCTTGCGCATTCCATTCCATCTCCTCCAATGTCGATGCAACACATGCACCAACATGATCAACAATGATATGATCCACTTCATATCATCACATGATCATATTGGTTCATCGATCTTGACTTCACTTGCTTTCACCGTTGCCTTCGTCCATCGGCGCCAAGTCTTGCTCAAGCTTCACCGCCACACGGTCCATCGCTCCAAAGCCTCGACTTGCCCTTCACGCTTGCAACCGGTCCATCAAGCCAAGTCTTGTCTTGATCTTCTCCACCTTGATCACATGACTCAATGTCATGTCTCATGTGCAATGAGCTCCTTCATCATCACATGTGTGAGCTTTGCAACATCTCCAAGCCATTTTCACCTTCATGGCATATGTTGCTCACACACATGTACATGTGGACTAATCACCGTGTATCTCACATAAACACAATGAGTCCACCTAGTGTGGCACTCCATGACCAAACCACACAAGGACCTTGCAATCGCCAGCCTTTTGGGATTGATGACAACTCTACAAAAGATATGGAAAATTAAGCTCTTTGGGAGTCATGTTGCTTGCCCAAGCAATTGTTACCATGTGAAAATGATTTTTGACAAATGACCACAAACCCGAAATGGTAGTATTGAGCTCCCCCTACATATTTGCTAGAGTGTTTGAGTTTGAAGCTCGCACATATGCATAGATTAAAAATGTGGGAGAGTAATTACTACAAATGATGCTAAGGTGTATAGAATAAACCTTTGAAGTGTGTACCAATCGAGTTGCACCTTTAAGTTCATCCTTAGCACCATGGTTAGCTAGATATCACTTGGCAATAAAAACACTAGATACCTTGTGAGATCAACATTAAAAGCAAGGTACTAGCATTACTTGAAAAACATACCAAGTGTCTAGCTATCATCCTATGCATGCTAGTTATCAAATCATCATTCAAGTTCTACAACTAGCATACACCACACAAGCATGCATATTGAATTTTGAAAGCTTATGCAATGCAAGCAAGCACATGAATATGCACATATCAAATGCAATCAATCAAATTTCATGAGCTTGCTCCCCCTACTTGTGTGCTTCTCTTGTCCAAGAAATTTTGATCCTTCTCTTTTCTCTAATGTTGCTCCCTCTTTGTCCATGTCCATGTCCAACCTCTATTTCTTTTATATCTCATCTCTCCCCTTGTACAATCTTAATCTCTCCCCCATTCAATCAAGCTTTCATATCTTTGTACAATCTCTCCCCCTTTGTCATCAATTTCCATAAAAGGTGTGCTTCTCATTGATGCAAAGGTATGTATTTTGGGGGTAGATGGTTGAGGCTTGAATCTTGTATTTTTTATGGACAATCACTTGTTTGTTGGAGTGACACCACTGTTAGATACACTTGTAACTTGTACCACTTGTATCTTGTGTAGGGCTTCTTAAAATACACATAATGAGGATCTTTGATCTTGATATCAATTTATGGGACACTCTCCCCCTATGTGATAGCATGGGTCATCCATTTGATACACTTGAGCTCTTGTAGGTGAGGGATGCATTCTTCATTTGATGATCACTTAAAGTTGAGGATCACTTGTGGAACCATCATCTTGCATGATTGATACTTATGTATAGATATGATACCACTTGTATGAAGTGAATACCATTTGAAAGAATCTTCTAGTATGGAACCACTTGTTTGATTTATCAATAAAGACCATTTCTTGAACATTTGCTATCTTCATGAGTACCACTTGTAGGATATCACTTGTGAGTTGATCTAGACATTATTTGTAGATTCTTGATAAAATACTTGAGTCTAGATACCACTTGAAACATACAAACTTGATATTCATTTGCATTGTTGTCTTGTGCTTGTACTTTTATCACTATCATGAGCTTCTATGAATGACTTGAGCTAAATTGATTTGCCTAAGCTTCCAAGTCCGGTTTGAACCAATGACAAGCTTCTTCACACCTCTTGCAAGGGTTATCCTGCCAATGTTGTACTTGTCACTTGTTAGCAATCCAAATTAAGTTAAGTACTTGGGTTCACTAGCTCATGAATAAATTCATATACTAACCACTAGATCAAGTAATCATTCAAATAATAGTGGTAGGCTATGAATTTAAAACATTTCATTTGTTATGCATGAATCCTATGAAGCATGTACTATATGCACTAACCGCATACTAGTAAGGATGAAATGATCATGCACATTACAATGATACCTTTGCTATGTTGGAGTAGAGGATAGTCACATAGATTTCAATTCATTACTCCAATAGCAATGTGAAGTCTAATTATAAGCTTGGTGAAGACCAATAGATACCATGTTGAATTTCATTCTTCACCCATATGAAATGAATACCACTTATAATCAAGTGCACTTTCTTGTTGTGGTTGACTTGCTTTATCTTTTGATCTTTGCTTGCATGAGAGTATCAATTTGAGAATACCACTTGAAATATCATGATTAGCTCTCTTTTGGGTGTTGCTTGCTTTTCTTGATCAACCCTTTTGATTGCTTCAACTAAGCATCTCAAATGTTCCTCGGATCACCACTTCCATGTTAGCCTTCCAAGTACCACACTTGGTTTACCTACACATAGGCGGCAAGCCCCTACACTAGGGAGAAGTGACCTCTCTCCAAGAACCATTCTTGATATTCACTTGAAATGACTTGATTTGATTGATCCAAGTGATGGACTTAACTTGATGAGTAACCTTGATTCCTTCTTTAAGTCATTTTCTTTCTTCTTGTTTAAGTTCTTTTCTTCCTACCAAATGATTTCCAATAGTCACTAGAACTTAACCTTCAACTTCATCTTGAGTTTGATCTTGATCTTCCAATTTGAGTACCAAATATATGCAAAGTACACTCTACAATCAAATGGCCTTGTACTCTTTGCTTGTCATGCTTTTAGATCATCTCAAAACCAAACTTAGGTACCTCAAACACTTGTAAACATGTTTCCAACTTGAGGACCTTTCAATCAAAGTGACTCTAGATCAATCCAACATTTGTCACTTTTCTGACAGATTTTGTACCCTTCAAAGGAATAAGCATATCTCCCAAAGTACAAATCCAAATACCACGAAATTTGGTGGAGATGTTTTTTATTAAGTTGTCCAGCAGCTGTAAAAATTTGAGCTTCATTTGACTTCTAGATTGCTGCCATATTTCAATTCTTCCACCACTGCTACATGCTGAAAACTGCTGCACTATAGCTGACAAGATCCACTCCAAAACCGAAGCATTTCTTATCCAATTCTCATGAAAATTGTACAGCATCTTATACCATAAGTCTAGAGCATGTACACCAATTTTCATGCCAATCCAATAAGTTTTGATTACTCAAACATGGCTAAGATCACAGCTAGCTCAGATTTCCAATATAGGATAGATTTCAATCACTTGAGCTATACTTCATCAAGTATGAATCAAACTTGAAACTAACTTGTTTGAATACTTCCATAAGACATATATCCATTCAAACCACTTACTAAATGTCATCTTATGAACTTATCCAACACAAATCAATTCAAACTTGACTACTAATCAATTATCCATTCAATCATCTCATAGCAAGTAACATTGCATATCTATCCAATTCAATCAACTCATATGCACCAAAATAAAATGATCAACAAGAGATATATCTTGGTTAGCTCATGATCATCCAACTAGCAAGCTTCAACTCAATTATTTGCAAGTCATCAAATATATCCAATGAATTACCAACAACTTGAAATTGACACGTGTATGTTGTAGCACATTTGGACTTCACTCAATTTGTCATGGCATTGGGATAATGATCATTACTTAACAATACTCGGCTCAACTACATGATCAATAAGATGAATATCATTTGAACCAAGCCTCCAATGCCGTTGGTATCTACAAACAATCATCCACTTTTTGATGGTACCCAAACAAGTTTGGGTCCTCTCAAGTTAGGAGCAACATACTTAGGCATAGCCTTAGTATGAGTAGCGGGATGTTTTGCAATTGCAACCAATGAGGTACCATTACCATCCTTCCTAAGCACATTATTATCAACAATTGAAATAGGCTTAGAAATATTACCTAGGGGACATGAATGTGCCATGTGTCCCCTTTCCCGGCATGAGTAGCACTTTCTCTTTGATTGAGCCTTCTCTTCCTTGCTCATGTGGTGCTTCTCATTGCCTTGCCTCTCATGAATTGCTTGAGCCTTCTTCTCAAGCTTAGTAGGACACTTAGAGGCAAAGTGTCCCATACTTCCACACTTGAAGCACTTGATGTGAGCATAATCTTTCTTCTCATCTTCATTCTTGCTCATCATCTTGGCATCTTGAGTTTGCATTGGATGCCTTGCCTTTCCACCCCTTCTTGTTTTCTTCTTCTTTATCATCAAATCACCACCATCTTCATGGTTGATCTTGATTTGACTCTTGGGGTGTCTTCTCTTGCTCAACTTGTGGCTTTGGTTGAGGCTTCACTTGTTACTTCACCAATTGCTTGGTTGGGCACATTGAGGTAAGATGACCCCAAGTGCGGCACTTGAAGCACTTCACATGCCTTAGCCTCTCTTCTTCTTTCTTCAACTTGAGCTTTTCTTCATTGGGGCAACCATTTGCAAGATGTCCCACTTCATGGCACTTGAAGCACATGAAATGAGATAGCTTCTCTTGTTCTTGCTTCTTCATCTCTCTTTCATATCTTCTCTTGCCCCATCTTTTGCCCTTGATCTTGCTCTTGTTGAAGCCAATGCCACTTATGTCATTGCGGCTTTCTTGATGATTGACTTTGCTAGTCATGAAGCCGACTCCACTCTTGTCACCAAAGTTTCTTTGAGTCTTCAACATATGCTCAAAGGTGACTTGAGAGTTGTAGCACCTCTCTAACTTGTTGCTCAAATTCTTCACTTATTCATTAAGCTCATTGTTCTCCTTCAAAAGGTTAGTCTCACAAGACATAGAAGTAGAACAAGCATCTATATGTGAAGAGCATGGTATTTCTAATAAATCATCACAAGAGGTGGATACATGCTTCTTTCCTACATCACAAGGATTAGCAATAATTTGCAATTTATCATTTGATCCATGTGATGAGCTCTCATTATTTTTAAGTTTCTTTGTAAACACTTTAATGAGAGAAGCATGTTGTTCTAATAATTCATCATGAGATGCAAGTAGTGTCTCATGATTCAATTTTAGCTCATCAAGTGAAGATTTATAAGCATCAAGTAATTTCTTATGTTCTTCACAAGAGTTCTTTAGAAATGAGTTTTCATCTTCTAATTTCAATGTTTTAGCTTTCTCATTTTCTAAAGACATGGTCATGCTAGCAAGTCTACTAACAAGCTCATCATATAAATCAATATGATCAACCACATTATCATTTGATACCTTGGTGTCACCTTGTGATATGAAGCAATGTGGTGATATGGTTGGAGAGCTTGTAGTAGCATCTTCATCATGGCTTGAGCATGAACCATCATCACCAACAAGTGTGCATGGGGTAGCATCATCATTTGCAACACTTGTGGCATCATCATCAACCTTGTCAAGTGAACTTGTAGTGGATCGATCATCATCATCATCACTTGACCATGAGGTGGAGCAATCTTTCACAATCACCAAATTGTGATCATGCTCGACACACTCATGCACCTCCTTCTTAGGCTCATTCTCCTTCTTGAATTTGCCATCATCCCATATGGAGGAATCACCGAAGGTTTCCTTGATGGACTCCCATATCTCACGAGCGGTCCCCTTGTAGTTTACTTGCTTCATCAAATCAAAATGTAAAGCATCCAATAGAAAACAACAAGCATGTGCATCAAATTCATAGAGGACTCTTTGAGCTTTGGTTAGAGTTCTATGATCCAAGACATGGGTGAGACCACTAGGGCACTAGTGACAACCCACCAAAATTTAGGTCCCTTTGCACGAAAATGATCAAGCATGTGATTTTTCCAAAGTGCAAAGTTTGTGCCATAAAAAATGTGTGCCTCACAAACATCTAGCCCATTAGACGCCATCCTCTCGGGTCGGTGAAGACCACAAATGAGAGACCAGGCTCTGATACCACTTGAAGGGTTGAGATGGCGACTAGAGGGGGGTGAATAGTCTTTTCTAAAACTTAATCGCATCGGCTAACCAAAACACAAGCGGAATTATAACTATCGGTCTAGCCAAGACTACACCCCTCTATTTATGTTCTCTAGCACCTTCCAAAGATACTAATCAAGCAACAAAGGTGCCGGGCTAGCTAGAGCTCACCTAACCAATTCTAGGAGCAAGGTCACACAAACCTATGCCACTAGTACTTTAAGCAACAAGGGAGCTCCTACACATGCTAGTAAGCAAAAGCACAAAGCCACCTAAGCTTACTAGCAATGCTCAATAACAAGGCAACCAATGTCAAATTAGAGAGCGCAATTACTTAGCTACACAAACTAAGTAATGTGACTAACAAGGTTACACAAACCAAATTAGCCACGCAAGGGAGCTACTTCTATTCTACACAAGCAAGAAGGTAACTAGTAAGCTACACAAGCTAACTAATTACAAGAGCAACAACACAAGCTTAATGTATATGAAAATAATCGCAAGCTTGTGTAACGGGGATGCAAACCAACGGGAAGAACAAGGTTGACACGATGATTTTTCTCCCGAGGTTCACGTGTTTGCCAACACGCTAGTCCCTGTTGTGTCGACCGCTCACTTGGTGGTTCGGTGGCTAATTGGCATCACCCGCCAAGCCCGCACGTCGGGCGCCGCAAGAACCAACCCCAAAAGTGAGGGTAGCTCAAAGACACGCTTTACTAAAGTTGCTCTTCGTGCCTCACGCGGGGCGAGCACAATGCCCCTCACAAAGCACTTCTCCGGAGCGCTGCACAAGCTTCTTGTAGGCTTCGACGAAGACCACCACCAAGCCATCTAGGAGGTGGCAACCTCCAAGAGTAATCAGCACCACCGGCTTGCAACTCGATCACCTAGTGCCACTCGATGCAACCTCACGATGCAATCGCACTAGAATCGCTCACTCACACAATTGGATGATCACTATCGAAGTATGTGTGAGATGGAAGGCTCCTAAGCACTCTCAAGCATGGACACAAAGTCCCCCAAGGTGCTCAGCTTCCAAGCTCTCGGCCAAAGGCCGACCATGGCTTCTATTTATAACCCCACGAACAAATAGAGCCGTTACCCCTTCACTGGGCGTTTTTGGGTCGACCGGACGCACCGGACACACGATCGTGAATAGGACGTGTCCGGTCGCTATACCGGACGTGTGGTAGCTGCCAGATAGCCCGTGTCCCCGTTGCCTCCAACGGCTCTCTGACAAGACGACCGGACGCACACACGAAACGACCGGACGCTCACGCTGTCCGGTCGAGTCCAGTAAGCCTAGGGCCGACCGGACGCGTCTGTTAGAAGACTGACCGGACGCTGAGCCTCAGCGTCCGATCGAGTACAGTAAGCATCCACCGACGACCGGACGCGTCCGGTCACACTGGACCGGACGCTGCCAGCGTCCGATCGACTACTCTACCGAACACTACTTTCTCTGACTCACACCAGACGCGTCCGGTGTGGCGACTGGACACGTCCGATCGCTGAGTACGCCGCCAAATACCGGACGTGTCCGGTCACCATACCGGACGTGTCTGGTCACTCTATAACCAGCATGACTCACTCGTTTTCATCACCAACTTCTTCACCTTTGCAAATGTGCCAACACCACCAAGTGTACACCATCATGTGTATGTGTGTTAGCATTTTCACAATCATTTTTCAAAGGATTAGCCACTCAACTTGCCATGCCACTCGATCCTAGCGACGATGCAAAGTTAGATCACTCGAGTGGCACTAGATGACCGATATGCAAATAAGTTTGCCCCTCTTGATAGTACGTCCATCTATCCTAAACCCGGTCACAAACTTCTCTACACACCTATGACTGGTGAAATGAAATGCCCTAGGTTATACCTTTGCCTTGCGTATTCCATTCCATCTCCTCCAATGTCGATGCAACACATGCACCAACACGATCAACAATGATATGATCCACTTCATATCATCATGTGATCATATTGGTTCATCGATCTTGACTTTACTTGCTCTTCACCATTGCCATCATCCATCGATGACAAGTCTTGCTCAAGCTTCACCGCCACGCGGTCCATCACTCCAAAGCCTTCAACTTGCCCTTTACGCTTGCAACCGGTCCATCAAGCCAAGTCTTATCTTGATCTTCTCCACCTTGATCACATGATTCAATGTCATGTCTCATGTGCATTTAAGCTCCTTCATCATCACATGTGTGAGCTTTGCAACATCTCTAAGCCATTTTCACCTTCATGGCATATGTTGCTCACACACATGTACCTGTGGACTAATCACCTGTGTATCTCACATAAACACAATTAGTCCACCTAGGTTGTCACTCAATTACCAAAACCACATAAGGACCTTTCAACAACGTGTCTCGTTTCCACAAACTTTGTATGTCTATCTAGACAGTAGAAACAAAAACTTTTGACTTTTCTGGTTAGCCAATGAAATGGCAACTTACTGTTTTAGGATCTGGTTTCCTAATGTTTGGATTAAATACTTTAGCCTCAGCAGGACTCCCCCCCACACATAGGTGGTTTAGTGAGGGTACTCTTCCTGTCCACAACTCATATGGTGTTTTGAGCATCGACTTACTTGGTACTCTATTAAGAATATGAATGACGATTTTTAACGACTCCATCCACATGCTCAACGATAGTGTGGAGTAACTTATCATTGCGCACCATATCCATCAGGGTACGATTGTGCCTTTCAGCTACTCCATTCTATTGAGGTTCGCTCGGTGTAAATACTAGGCTACTATGCCATTCTCCTATAAGCACCTTGCAAAAAGTCTAGGAACTTGGCCATATGAGGTATGCTGACCGTAGTATCCCCCACGGTCGGACCTAACTATCTTAATCTTTAAATTATGTTGGTTTTCAACTTCTGCCTTAAATATCTTAAATTTATCCAATGCTTCTGTTCTTTCATTGATTGGATAAATGTAACCATAACAGGAGTAATCATCTGTGAATGTTATGAATGAATCAAACCATCCACACTCTTTATAGGAAATAGACCACATATGTCTGTGCGAATAATCTGTAAAATTCCTACGCTTATATGGTATCTTTCTTAATTTTCTTACATACTTTCCTTTATGCATTCTCTGTATTGTTCTAAATTTGAGAGCTCTAATGGAGGAAGAATATCATTCTTAACTAGTCTTTCTATTCTCCCCTCGAAATATGGCCTAAACGATAGTGCCATAATTTCGACAACGCATCGTGAGCACTATTTTGTTTTCTTTTTACATTCATAGACGAGGATACATTCTCATTGTTGCACACAACGTTCCCATCATCGCATACAACATTCACATCATCACGTAGTGATAACAAATAAAGCTCATTTTGTAAGATAGCAAGACCAACACATACATTATTAAATGTTATCTTACATTTGCCATTTCTGAAATGGCAATCATATTCATCATTGTCCAAGCATGAAACACTAATCAAGTTTCTCTGTAGGGAGGGAACATAAAGTACATCTCTCAGTAAAAGTATGAAACCATCAGCAAGCTCTAGAGAAAGATCATCAACGGCTTCAACATCTGCTCGGACTCTATTTGCAACTTTAACGTGTCTTTCACTTCTTTGCGTAGTCCTCGTCGAACGAAATCCCTGTAAGAATTAGCAACATGAATAATTGTACCTGAGTCAATCCACCAAGTAGATTAGAATACTGTACATACAGGGATTCATTTATGAACGTAATAATGTTCTCACCTTTCTTTGCCATGATCATCTTTAGTAATCGGGACAATCTTTCTTATAATGTCCCATCTTCTGCAATAGAGCCACTGGTCTTTCTCTACTGTGAACTTATTCTGCTGAGGCTAATGCAGCATGGGACCCTTTCCTTTGACTTTGAGGAGGAGTTAGTATTAGTATTCTTTTTCTTGTTGTCTTTAAGATAATTGATAGTGCCACCATTGGCAGCTTTTATTCTCTCCTCTTGCACACACATAGCCATGAGCCTCTCCATGTCCCACTTCTTGAGCTGTATGTTGTAGTTGACAACAAAGTGTCAAACTCTTTTAGCAAGAAAGCAAAATCAGATGGATAAGAAACTCTTCCTTGAGAGTCAGATCCACGGTTTTAGCTTGGATGCCAAATTGCATCCTTAATATGTGCTCTCTTATGCCATCAGTTACAGAGTACCTCTCTATCACCAGCTGCTTTATCAGCTGGGTAGCATATGTCTTTAAAGAGCCTGTGAACTGACTATTTATTCTTTCGATGTACTCGGACGATGTCACACTTTGAGATTGAGCTCATAATTGCAGGCTCAATCGTGTTCTTATCACAGCCATATATTCTTGTTGGCAGTGACCCACTTTCTATGTCAAGGTCATAGAACATCCTTTGGGATGCAAATCCCTCTCTCTTGTTGCCCAAGCGGCATCAGCCTTGTTTGTCTCCTCACCGGTGCCACAGGCTCAGTGGAACGGTGAAGTGACTACCCAGTTCACCTTAGCCAAAATGAAGGCCAGGTCAATCTTTTTCTTCACTCCGTGTAGTTATCACATTTGAGAGTGGGAATCTCTTTGATACACCCATCAAGTTGTATCCGCCTAAAAATACAATTTATATAGAGTAAGAACATA